>NC_140356.1:3464046-3499046 GCF_963514085.1 Chelon labrosus
AGCAGATTTTTTTTTTTAACCTTTGGACAGAGCCGTACTATGTTCTTCCCCCGCTAAACTAAGCTAAAATGTATGCTAACATTTTTTAGTTTGCTAGTATTAGCAGATTTTATTTGGACAGAGCCAGGCTAGCTATATGTTAAGCTGAGCTAAATGCTAACCTAAGAATGTTCTGGTTGCGGCTTTCATATTTAGCATGCAGACATGAGAGTAATATCAGTCTATATATTTTTTTTTTTTACAGCATTACATTTATATATTACAATACTGTTTAACTGAATAAAGGTTATACTGTATGTAGGCTAGCTGTCCTACAGCCACTGGCATTTTTAGACAAATTTAGCCCAATTTTAATAGTTAATAAACGGTTATAGTAATAAGAATAAGCGGTAGTGGAGTTAATGTTATCTTATTAAGACTGCTAGCATGGATTAGCTAGCAGTGGTAGTTGTAGGAGTAGCAGTAGTGGAAATGTTAGACATAATAATACTAGTAGCAACAATTAAGTGATGGAATACAGTGTGTAGTCTATTGTAGTGGTACGACTGGCATCAGTTCTTAATGGTAGTTCTAACCAAGCTGGCTGGAATAACAAACGTATTTGTGTAAATTTGAAAGCTAATTGTCTTTTTTTATTGAAGTGACCACAGCAGATATTACACTATCCATCTATATAAAGTTAATTGTTCCATCTGCTGTGGTTTTCATTGTCATAAATGTGTCACAGGGGCCAAAGAGATCTATTAGCAGCTCCCTCGGCTGACTTTTAGTGTTGATATAAAGTGTTGATAGCTAGATGTTTCTATCCTCCCACAGATGGTGTCACGTTTTAATTGTGACTTAGTCAACCTGATCTGAACCCGAGATCCCACTTGACGTGGTGAATGCATTTTGCAGCTGTGGGATTTCAGTCACGACCAATAGGCTTAGCTTACAGAATAGTTTACCGCATGCGTGATTTGAATTTTAACCACCTTCCTGCTTTTCAGAATGACATGTGAATAATTCTTTATAATGGTGCTCATTATAACGCTGTTGTTTCACCCTGACCATCAGATCCATCATATGTTTAAGTGTTTAATGTGTATAACAGTGCTCACTTTTTGATAATGGGAGTTGTGTTACAGATGAAGTGTGTCATCTGACCACAGTAGCACAACTTGTTCCCATCTGTTGGGCCATTTTGATTTAGACTGAGCTGACGGTAGCATCTGTACATTTGTAAACTGAAGCCATCTGTAGTAGCATTTTTATCATTGGAAAAAACTCAGTCGAATCAGATCGGATGCATTGCTGGAGAGGTTGTTTCAAGTAATAATAGTAATAATTAATAATATTCATGATATTTTATGATTCAAGTTGTATATAGTGGACTTGAGAGAACTTTGGTGGACGAAACTGATGAAATATGTTATTTAAAATCTTTGCACATGGCAGCAAAAGTTATATTGGTGGCAGGGAAAGAGTCTCTCAATGTTTATAATTCACCTTGACCAATGTATTTCTCTTGTTTATTGTAGTGTTTACATTTGGTTATAAAAATACTGCCCTTCATCCCTCAAATTAAAGAGCACACACAGCAAAAGTAGTCTGTATATTACAATTTTAATTAAAGTTTGTGAAAGTCGTACAGATAAGAGTCGGTTCCAGAACTACAGAGAGCACAGAGCTACAGTGGAGGAACAGCAAAAGGTTTTGAGCAGATACAACCACTAAAAACAGGAAAGCAGCTTTTAACATTCTGCACGACAAAGATGTAATGGAATATGATGTAAAAACAATATATGCTGACATAAAAATGTACATTCATAACTACATATCCTCTAGTCAGAGGGGATTATCTGTATACCCTTTGGCGTGACATAGCTAAACTCTCCTGAATGATTCCTGTACAAAGCACCAATATTTTAGCTGGGTTAACTGGAAGCCAACAAGTGAGATTATGACTAGGAGGTTGTTGATGCAAATTCTTGGACAACCTGAGAAAACCTATTTCAAGGCAACAACACCCTTCTCCCTGCAAAGTGCCTATGAGCAAGGCACTTAACCCCAAACAGCACATTGTGGTCACACTGTATGAGTGTAGAATGGTGCTAAAAACAAAACATTTCACATGCAGTAGGCCCAGTCTACATTTTCTGGATAAAAAGAAAACTTTACAGTACACTGACATCTCTACAAAATCCAATTCTAGCACAGTCACCAATATTCAAGTACCTGAGAGCACTGTCGTTTTAGTCACCAGTGACAGTGCCAGGATATGGTGTTTAACCATAAAGCAGTATGGTTCTCAGCAAAAAACACACAGCACCATTAATGTCTGTTGTCCTATTGAGTGAATGAATTCACCAAGAAACCAAAGAACTGTGCCTTCACATACTTGGTTGGCTGTAAACATTTAAGGCTTTAGTGATTTATTTACTCACAGTAATGTCTGAAATGAGCCAGGGAGGATTGTCCTATTCCATCATCTCAAATTGGTGATCAGCAGCAAACAGATTTCCTATTACACCTTGATAATGGAACTAAATCCGAAGGGGCAATTACTTCAAAATTTAATGTTAATTCGAAAATATACTTAGTGCTAAAAAAAAACATGTTTATGTTCCATTACAGTCCCTGTAATCAACATATATTAACTAAAATATAAATAGCAATTGGGCTATAATACACAAATGGTGGGGAATTAGGTAGCTTGATCATATCTGGGAGGTAACATTAAGGGGTGACAGTGACCGACTCCCACCACAGGAGGGCACTGCTGCATTGGCAATACTGCTTCAGTCACTCACTCTGAAATTGTGTCCCATAATTTAACCATGAGGCACATTTGAACCAGTAACATTAATGACCAATAACGGAACCATTCATTTGAAAATTTGACACATGCTACTACAAAATGTGAGACACTTTGAAGACACAAAATTAATCCTTTTTGGAAAGAGTTAACTTTAGGTCTCAGCAAACACTCTTTGCTTTGCTAAAAATGTATATTCTTTCCTTATTCTTATTTTTTTCATTTAATTTAATGAAAATAAAGAAAATAAATCATTCAAGTTGCCACATTTTTTCATTGTAGGATCAACACCTGGATGTTAAGGCAGCACGTTTGACACAAGTCTCCATCTCTTCAGATGGTTGCTGGAGGATGGCCAATGTCCAGTCTCCTCTGTGCTGAGCCTCTTTTTCTGGGAGCCGACACGGCACTGACTGCACTTCCCAGAGTTCCCGGAGTCTGGAAGAAAGCCTTCGAAGAAGACACTGGGGTTTCCTTGGGAGTATGCGGAGTCTGAAGAGAAACAGAGTAATATGAGTTTGGAGATCATTTACAAACACGACATGCTCCTGTTTCACTCACGATGGCTTTATTTCATTTCACTCCTGTCCACATATAGGATGCACAAAGAAGGGCTGACTTAGTATTAAATAAGCTGGTGTTTGATAACTGACCAAATCTCTTAAAGTTTCTATGAATGCAAACAGGCGTAATTGGTCAATCAAAGAAATTAGAATTCCGATGAACTCAAGGACATGTAAAGACTCAAGGCAAGGTGACTATAAAACACTGAATTACAAAGAAAAATTATATTCACAATTAAGAAGATGGAACCAGTGAATGTTTGTTATTCTTGCTTTATGGAAAAATTATACTATTGATTGAATAGGTAATTTTGTGTAAATCCACTGATTAAATACTGATTTCAGCTTTACAGCGATAAGTAGAACTATCACTCCACAAATCAAAAGTGAGACTGGGTGGAAAAGAGAGCCCGTTGCAGGTTAATGTCTCATTACAACATGGACATTGACCTGTCTAAGTATTTATAATGCGGCATTACTTTCCCAGCCAGCACCCCACCCAGCTACTCTGTTTGAGCAGAGCTTCATTGTCCTTTGCAAACATTAATCCCTATTAAATAGACTGATGATTACTCGGTGTGAACTGCTGTGACACTGAAAAAGATGAAAAAATGAAGGGAAATCTTCCACAAAACGTGCTACACATGCTCTCATGTCAAGCTGTGTTGTGGTATTTTGAAAATACCTAATACTATAAAGGTTACGCGTCATTACTAAAGCTGATTATGTTGAAGTGTTTATTTGTGGACTGCAGCAGTAACGGTCAGTTCTTACCAGTGGTTCTGGTGTGTTAATGCTGATGCTCTGTCGTGGTCCTGAGGGAGAATGTGGCGCTCCAGCCGCTGACCCGTAGAGCCTGCGCTGTTCAGGAGTGGATGGTGACTGTGCGGGCAACCTGCTGATGTCTGGTGCCGCTGCCACGCTGTAAGGAGCTGGCCTCACCATAAAGTGGGCTGATGGTATCAAGGCGGGCAGATTAAAGCTCAAGTTGGTTTGAGCTTCCGATCCTTGCTGTTGCACACTGCTGGTCACCAGGGGATAGTGGGACGGCACCAGAACATAGGGCAGGGCCAAGGTAGGAGAAAGTGCTACACCGGCCGGTGACTGTCCGGCTGAGAGGAGGAGGTTTAGGCTGTTGACTCCTAGAGGAGACAGAGCAGAGGACATGTGAATTTCAGTTTCCCTGGCTGTTGTACCATATACAGAGTATAATTCCACCAATATGAGAAACAAGTTAATTTAGGCAGTAATTATGTGTTCTTTAATAGTTTCCAAATAACCAGGGTATTTTTTGTCCTGTAGGAACTTGTCTAGGCACATTAAACAGCAATTGTGTCAGTCTTTATATTCTGACTTGCAATTGCCACATTAGTTAAATTAACATTTTACTTAAATGTACTTAATAAGTTCCGGTTTAAACTACTGCACCCAACTAAATGAGGTGTAGATCAGTGTTACAAGTCCTTGGGGTTCATTTGGGCTTGGACACACACTCTGTTACACTTTCTTTCAACATCAAGGCTCTATAAAAAGCATTTATTATATATGCGTCTGACTCTTGACATTGTGTAATTCTAATGCTTGCTCAGACATTTTGGGTGTGTCCTTGTGTGTGATGTAAGGACTGTCAGAGGGCTGGACTGTGCTTTACCTGCGTTATTAGGCACGTAGAGGTAGTGTGCTGGCTGGGCGTGTTCTCCGCTGCTGTTGCCGCCTGCACCGTCACTGATGACCTGCTCTCTGGAGTGGCCTGCTAGGCGACCGGGAGAAGTCCCAAGTTCACCTGTCTGTGGACACTCCGCTGCTTCCCTTCGGGGTTCAGCTCTCATCTGGAAAGGAAAACAAACACTGAATGAATTCACCTGGGCTGGCTGGTGGACATACAAAGTAGATGGAAATGAATCACTTGATTGTTGTGGTTATGTGGCAAACGATTTGACAACTGTTTGTCAAAAATCTGTATTACATTAATGTACAGCTTAAAAAACATAATAAATTCCCTGATTAACACTTTGCCCTTCAGTTGGACCACCAAGTCGTGAAAAGTTCAAATTAATAGGATGATTAAAATGTGCATGTTTTTAATAATCAAATATCCTATATATCATTATGAATATTCTTTAATTACACCAGAAATTAATTATCCTGATCAACAAGCATATTACATTTTATAAATCCAGTTTATCCAGAATTACCAACAGGATCTTCTGTAGAAGTGAAACTAAAAACAAAAAAGATGGCATGCTATCAAGCTAATGCACTGAACCAAATAATTCAATATTAACTGGAACAAGAACAGTGATTATGATAACACAAAGTGTTTCTCTCTATATAAAATATTTACATATTTTCATATCAAATTCGTCAGACACCACCTCACCTTGTCACATTCTTCTAACCCCGGATTTCCTTTCTTTTTCACTACTGTCTCCTCCTCCTCCCTCTCGTCCCTCCTTCTCTTCCTCCCCTCAACAGAATCCAACCTCTGACCTTCAGGCAACTGGTCTGGCTTGTCGGACGCCCTATACAGCATGACCACAGAAGGCTGGGACAGGCTAGGCAGGTAAGCCAAGCAGTGGCGAGAGGAATTAAAGACGTGCTCTGAGTGAAGGTGAGGTGCAAGAAGGGTGTGATGGGGGGAGGATGGGTGCAGGGCGCTGCTGCTGCTCAGTCTGATCTCAGTCTTCAGTGGCACGCTGGGACAGCTGCTGGGATTAAAAAGAAGTCAAGAAATTTTCAGTTTTCAATTTTGAGCTTTACCTGAATTTAATCTGTGTTCAAATCTGATCTGCACTCGGTTTGAGAACATTTCCACTGGTCAAAATGATTTTAAACAGGCCACCTCCCTACCAGGACGCCTCAGCTCTTATCCGGTGGGCTACCATAGCCCCTGGTGCATTTTTCCCCCCACCTTCATGTACACCCTCCTCCATGTCCTATTATTTCACTTGCCCAGAAACACTTAACAGCAACAGCCTTGAGGTCGCTGTGGTTTGGCCGAAAGCTGGCCGGCCACATAGTGGGAAATAACATGAACTACTATATACTCGATCTATGGAGCCAACGCATACATTGATTTGAGACCAAAACTATTATCAACCGCAGTCAGCTCCTGTTACATGTAGCCTAAAGCTAAACACACCAGCCAGTGCAAACACTTTAAAATAGTATGCATAACAGAAGATTAAAATCAAGACTCCGTGAGGTAGAGGGACCATGGCATCTTGATAACTTGACAACAGAAGTAGCTTTAATGTCTTATGCATGAAAACTGATAATTGTGTGGTTGTGATTGTACAACACTCGCTGGAAAATGGCTGACAGTAACAAATGACTTTTACTCTTTTTTTTCTTTTTCTTTTTTTTTTTAAACCGCTCTGAGAACATTTAACCTTCTCACAGGCAGCTGAGGTGGATTCTCTTCATCAATAATACTAGTCTGCGCTGGCAGAGGTTAGCAAAATGAGCTACCGTGTGCTGTAAATTCTTTGGCAGTAAATCTGTGGTGGGTGACTGCAGATAAATCCAAACCAAGTGAATGTGAGGGTGATTGCAGAGTGTGTCATCTGTGGGTTTATGTGTAGTCTTGTCTTTATTAGGTTGTGGGGGACAATTGTACATGGAATACTAATGTTGTGAGGGCTGTTATGCTAAGCCACACAACTTGGTTTTAGGGTAAAGGCTACAAAGGCCAACCTAATACAACAACATCCTCACAAAGGCAGAAACACGAGTTTGTGTGCATGTGTACTTTAACTTACTCATTGCTATTTTCAAACTGCAATCGACACACTGCGCTGTTGCTTATAGACTTCCTGGAATAATCCACAGGCTGGTTTGACAGACCTACAGTGTTACAAACAAAAGGTTATTCAGACAAGAGCATTAAAAATGTTCCGATGCATATGGCTTATATTTTGTAGATCAAATCACTAGCACAGTTGACGAGAGAATCACAAAATAAGATTGCTTCTTACCCGTTAGTTCGCGTCGTGGGCTGCTGGGTGCGGAGCTAACCTGCCGCTGGACGGCAACAGAAGTTGGTCTAATGTTGAAGGAGGCATGGCGTGCCATCTTTGCTTTTCTGAAGTCCTGACATGCCACTGGCTCCATGGGCTCAGACTGGGAGATGGCTGCTACATTCAAAAGGTTTCCTACAGTCGATTTATAATGAGATGGATGACAAATGTACTTATTAAAAATACATCTAGACTATTTTATCCAAAACAGCTTAGAGGGAAACGTTGCAAGGACTCTAGGAGTATCTTCAGTTTCAGGGTTACTTTAGTATAGTTAAGTCTTGAATTCTCACCAGCACTTCCAGCGTTGCTGAATTCAACCGGGCCAAGCCACTTGAAGGCCGGCTTCCTGCCTCTCTCTTCTCTGACATGAACCTTCTTTATAAGGTTCAGGCTGGTCAGCACGTTGGCAATGTCGTACAGACGTCGTACCTTAGCTGAACATACAGAGTTGGGATGTTTAGTATTAAACAATTATAGTACTGGTCTTTAAATCAAACTGAACTGTACCGAGAATGACACTTCTTGGATTTCTTACTTTTGTACTTGCTGTGACTCGAGGAGTCCTGACTCTCCTCAATGAGGATCTTTGCTGCTGCATCCAGAGTAACGGTCTGAGTTTTGGACACCAGGAAAAGCATGACAAACTTCTGGCTCATGATGCGTAGAGATTTATCTTTCCTGTTGATGCCAGCTGCAAACATATAAGAATTAAGTTTATAATTTGTGCTGCATTCTACATTTCAATTCAACATCTTGGGCACTCATGCTGGGCTAAGGTGTAAATTTGACAAACAACTATTCTATTACAAAGTGATCCTAAAACTTCACTGTCCAGCTGATTCATTCATTTGTGCTGTGTTCTGTAGCAGTGATGACAGTCATAGTATCTATTATTACCTGGACTCGCCATAACCAGACACAATACCAGCCGCACTAACCACCTAATGGATATCAAAGCATGTCACCTGGCTTTCCCCTTTGTAAACAACCTCTTTGTCATGAGTGCTATTGTGCAGTCACATTGCCAAGTCAACAAACACGCACACGCTTAATGACAAGCGCTGTGAGTTTACAGAGAGGCACTATGGAAACCAGGCTTGTATCCATTCCTGTGGATACTGTTTGGCTCGAGAGTACATCTGATGGCAGCTGCGCTTGAAATGAAACCAACACTTACTCTTGACATGTACAGCATTTAACTGATGCTCTTTTCTTATAACTGTCACAATAAACTTTATCTCCTTTATCATTGCTATCGAGGCAGTCAGTGTTAAGGCCTGCAGTAAAAGTGCCGTGAATTAAAGGACATGCTTTTATTAGTGCTAATTCTAAAGACTGTTTATTACCGTTACCAGAGTCTCCTTCTCCTCCATCGTCCTCACGGGCCACTCCAGCCTCCCTGGCTTCAGTGGCCAGCTCCATCTGGAGATGGTAGCCTTGCTGTCTGCCCTTCCGCTGCAGGTCCTCCAGCGTGGCCTCCAGACGCTGACGACCATACCAGGTGTAGCTGTTCTTGGCCATCCGGCCCACAATCATGAGCGACTCTAGCACGTTGACAATGTCGTAAATGCGCCGCCGCTCCACTCCTATAGTTTAAGTGTAGAGCAGAGAAATGACAATCAGTCATCTATTATACTACTCACCAAATCGTCAGCATGTTGATTAAACTCTAAATACACTCATGATCATTTCTTCAAACTGCAGCTCAGCACCCTTGTAGTAAGTATGTTTGTATGAAAACAACATCCCCATAGCACCCCTCCCTAAATCCCATCAAGTAAAAATTCATAATCCTCATGAAATGCAGTTTAGCTGCTCCCATTATATTCCTGCTCCCATGAGGTATTTACAATAACAACCCCGGCGCAACCTAGGCCTAATTCCAGTAATTGATATCCACCCGTGCCCAGCCTCTTTTACTGTTTCTTACCCAGATTGGTTGCCACCTCATCCAGTGAGATCCAAATGGGGCTATGAAGTGGTGGGTAATCAGGGTAAAGGGCCAAAAACTTCTGGCAAAGGAGACCCAGACTTTTCTGTTTCCTGCTTGGCTTTTTCTCTGCATCATCTTCTTCATCCACAGCTTCAAACTGGACAACAGAAAAATGCATGTTTATTTAACCTTGCATGAAAACATTCTCAGTTCATACCTTAAACTATTATGTAACATATCTTTAATGGCATATATTTTAGACTGTATTTGTGTTTATAAAAATCACTATCTTAAAAAAAAAAAAAAGCTGCTAATGTGTGTAAATTGAGGTAAAACAGTGTTCACTCTGGACTTAATAGAGTCTGGGTTCCTTCCCTAATTAAACCCAGAAACAATAACTGCAGTGTAACTCATTTCTCCCCACCAGACTAAACAAAATAAGATATTTGTAAACTTGAAGAACTAAAACAAGAACATATGACTATTTTCAAGACCGTGTGTCACATACCTGACAAGAGTCATCCACATCTGCCTCCTCCACCACAGTACTGGGGCTCATCGGCTTCTCTTTGTCATTCTCTATTGGTCTGAAAAGCACCTTTTTCATCTCTCTGTCCCGGATGTCTGGGCTCGCCGCGCTGATCAGCATCTTCAGGTTGGATGTCGGCGTCCATGGCTCAGTCAGAGTTGTGTGTTTGATGGGGGTGATATGGGCCAGGTCAGGTCTGTTTATTAACACTGAGGGAATGTCTGCAGATTTCAGAGGTGTGGTTCTTCTCCTCTCTGTGTATATATTTTCCTGTGATGGAAACGGTTTATTTGTTAGCCCGATTCTGCAGTGTTCTAAATGTTTAATTAATGTCTCCAACATCTAAATGTACCATTTCTGGAGCAAAACGTTAAAAAGCAACATACAGTAGTCCTGTTGATCTTAGTCCTTGATTAAATTAGTGGCTAGTCGCTGTTAATTCAAATGTCATCTGGGTACATTTTTTAAAGCTTGCCTCATTCTGAACAGCCATCACGCTGCTCTGAAAATCTGTCTGATTAGCCTGATACTGCAGCTCCCCACACCTAAGATCAAACAGTACCTTAACCCTACCTTTTGTTCACTTTGGGCCCCATCCTCCTCTGGCTCCGTCGTGAAACTTTTCCTGGGACTCGAGAGGTCTTTCAGTGCAAGGCATTCAACTTCCATTTGGGAAAACTGTAGTTCAAAGTAAATACATATCATATATAGAAAATCAGACATTGATCACCAGATTAACACCGCAGCAGGGCAAATAGTGTCGTTAAAGAAATTAGTGAGTACAGGTAACTCAGTCTGGGGGTCATCTGGATTTGGCGCAAAGAACATCAGCTAACTAGCCTTTAGCACGCTAGCTTCGCTACTGTCCCTCCTCTCTCCAACTCCCTACTTTATTGAATGCTATCCTAACGTTTCCTACTGCACTGCTGCTGATGTATTAAGCTGAAAACTAAAGAGACCATTACATGTCGTTAATAAATAATTTTAATTAAAAGTAGTAAGACATGCCCTTAACCTTATTGCCTTAGTAAAGGGTAAATTCACTCATTAGTCATAAAATAAGCACATGCATTTAACCGTAGCTGAAGCTACAACCGGAAATACATATACAATATTATTTATTTACAATCAATTAGGCTAATATAACTATAATTAGCTTCTTAGCTAAAGTTAGTAGCTCAGCTGACCAGCTTATCATTACAGAAAGCAGGAAGGCACTGGAGGGAAAGCACAATTCTTCACCTTTCGTCGCTAATGAATGAATGAATGAATGAAGTATTCCAACGCGGCCCCTTGTATCGCTTTCCAGATTTGTCGCCGTGTACAGTTTCCTCAACCCAACATAGCAGATTTTTCCCTCTTCAAATAGGCGGAGAGTTCTCCTCAGTTTGTAACGTTAGTGCCCCCAGATTCCTGTCCGATTAGCGGACTGTCTGTACTGTCCCAGGGACATTCGTACATCACCCGCTCAAGCTTGTTTTCTGGCGCTCTCAAGCAGCTGGGTCGCTCCAGCCAATCAGCGCGCCGGTGACTGGCTGCGTCACACAGCTCCAGCCAATCAGTGTTATCGCACTCGAGTGTGCGCCTCAGCTTCAGAGAATGGGCGGTAGGACACGCCCACAACTCTGTAGTAATGTTGGCGGGGCAACCGGCGCGCTCTGTCCAAGCATGAGGGGGAGTAAAAATAAGGAGGTCTCACTCTGCAGCTGTTTTTGCGTACAGGACCACAAATATGGGCGGGGAAAGTTGTGGCTTATTTTAAATAGTTGTTTGTTTGCTACGAAAAAAACAACAAAAAAATCACGAAAGAATAATTAACATTTTCAAGCCACTTAGCCACTTAGAATGTCATATCAAGCTGGGATGGAGAAAAAATTCATTGTTCACTACAATGTGGAAATTAATTATTGCAAAAATGCACTTCCTTTTCCTTTCAGAGTTGCCTTGCAAGAAAAGACTTTTGCTCTTTGAAATTAACAGGGACATGTATTCATTCATTCGAATCACAAATTATATTAATAACACTGCCAGTCCGGTGCGAGTTTTAAAATGAGTGATTGGTTGTCTTCATAGATGATCTTTGACTTCCAGCTGAGCGCTTTGGCTAGCTTGTTGTCCCCTGACTATTCTACACTGGCACCGCGGTGATGCAGAGAAGCTCTTCGCCTAGAAACCCGTTATTAATACTTTAACCTAATCACACCTAGGCTTTTGTCTCTGCGGATGGCTGTAATTAGCTCTGCGGCCGAAACAGACAGATGGGATGGAGGAGGAGGGGGGAACATTTCGCGCCGTGACTACCTGGGTCACAGCGCGAAAAGTTGAGGGTGGGAGGGAGGGCTCACTTTTTAGCAGACTATGTCCCGCCCTGTATGCAAACAGCTTGTCAGAGGACTTGCCCCTAGTGTTTGCATAATAGCCCTCAATACACAAAATCTGCCGCCAAGTCTATTCAAATCTGAGCCATGGCAGAAGAGTCTAACAATACTTTAGTAAAGTTGATCACAGGTAATGTTTAAGAAGGACTTTGGGGATGAACCCTGGATGAGTATCTTTGCAATTATTCTTCTGTTTGACAAACATATGGAGTGGTATTGGGATATAGGATGAGGGAGTATGTTATTGTGGGAAGGGTGTTTAATTTATATGGCTGTATTTTTATTAATCTGATTTTCATTCTAAGGTCCAGTCTGTGACCATGTTCGGCCCCCTGATCAATGCCAGATGTGTGCTAGATAACATCCCAGTTAACCACTAAGCTATTAACTAATCCACATCTGCTCAAATTTGCATCTCTTGTATACAGTGTTCATGAAATACCGATTAAGGCTGAATATCTTTAAGTATTATTACATTGGTGAGATCGGACACGGAGATGGAGTGCATGTTTTCTTGCAACTTTTGTTTCATCTTATCCTTCTTGCTTTCATTCTTGATTTTCTGCATTTGAGTTTAAGTCATGTCATGTCCTTCTCATTACCGTTGCCCACTTAAATGACATCCTTAATTTGAGAATGAATCTGCTTGGGGCCTCAGGGTAACCACATCAAGTGTTAACTGATTGGTTTTGTTCAGGGTGATGGAGTTGGCTCCAGAGCCTCTTTGTTAGTGGCATCTGCTTTGCATTTCAAATGTTTTCGAACTGATAAAACTCTTACTGGTGTAGTATTACAGAACTCACAGCTCAGTCTCAGTCTGAATGTCTGTTGGTATAGCACTGGCATCTTTTTTAGCAGACAGTTACTTTTGGTTTCAAGTATGCTGCTCTTGTCAGCTGCAAGAAAGGTTCAACCAGCTGTGGTTGTCTTAGACGTTACTAGCATTATCTTAGCCAAAATAAAAAAATTTTCAAAACACCTGTGACATATAATGGATTGCAAAACCTTTTCCCCAGCAAATACTAGTCCCTATCACAGACACTCACAGAATCCAAATGCTGAGTTCACACTACATGCAGGTTGCAAGTAATTTTCAGTGGGATGCAGCAATATGATGTGAACTGACGCCTGACACCTATCACTGTGTGAAGCATGCAACACGCTAAGCACAAACGTAACAAAGCTTAACAACTTACCCACAATGTAGCTGGTCAAACTAAGCCATTTATGTGCTCTTAGAGTAAACGCAACTTAAGCTTCAACCTTGCAAAACATGTCTGATGCTGACATGCACATCTCTTGCAAACAGAAAACCCTATTGATCTACTAATTCAATTTTACATGAACATAAAATTGAATCAAAAACAGCAACAGTTAAATGGCGAACTAAATAAGGTCATTTTTGCAAAGTTAAATACAGGAACATATACATATACAACTCATACAGAAATATCTATTTTGTACATTTATTCATGCCTTCATATACTTTGAATATTATTTTGGGGCATTTGATGGATTCTCTAAAACTGAATAAGCAATTTGTTTCTGTCTACTGCACTGTTCAAACATACAGTGTCTGTTTCAGCAGTATAAACAAGTTATCTAGTATTATAGTATTGCTTACTTAGTGACGATATGCTGTAATTATACACTGATCAGGCATAACAGTATGATCACTTGCAGATGAAGTGAATAACATTGACCATCTTGTGACAATACAATGTTCTGCTGGGAAACTTTTGGACTTGGCATTCATGTGGATGTTACTTAGACATTTATCACCCACCTAGACCAGACCAGACACCCCCACCCCATAGCAATGACACTCCTTGATGGCAGCAGATGTTTTTCTTTCTAGTTAAGTAATTTTGAGAATTATTAGTTGAGCATTTTTTAATGCAACAGTGATTACATTTGTGCGCTAAACATTTGCAGTGTTATATGCACTAACAAATATCTAATTAAAAAAATCCTTGAAATGTTTCAAACTACAGTATTTTGGCATCATGTGAGCTAACCAAGCACTGTGGAAGTTTTGTTTGTCTGAACTTGTTGACAAACAAGTTTTCTGTGGGGGTTGCCAATGCAGGGCATCATGGGAAACATAAACCACCAACTGAAACAGCCTACAGGCAGGGCAGAGGGCCTAGCATCAAAATACATCCCCACATGAGTCCTTAACCAGCACTTGAGATATGATCTCAGTTTCGCGTCCTGTGAGCAAATAAACACCTACATCATTTGGGGTGCAGGAGAATATTGTAACAGCTGCTGTCTCTAATGGATCTCTTCCTCTGTATCAGAACCATGAACAGCTGTTTGTTGTGTGTGCATCATGACTTGAGAAAATGATACATACTTTTGAACAAGTGGAAAAGTGAGTGTTTGTCACTGACTCAAAGCACACCTGTTATTTATTTATCTCTGCCCTGAGTTATTTTACTACCTGCACAAAGATCAGATTAAAATCGATATCTGAATGCTGAACGCAGTGAAATTTCACCAATGTGTTGTTTGAAGCAGTGATTCTCCGGTAATAACTGGTAGTAGTAATAATAATAATAATAATAAAATTACTGAGGAAATCTGTACCATATGTCCATGTACAGCAACATGATAACATAAATGATACATCACATAACGTTAGGTTTGTAAGAGCACTCAAAGGAATGTGTTCAAATGCACCCCACCTCCAAATGCGGTCAGAGATTGGATCACTCAAATGTGTATTCAATGTGTCCTTGGTGTGTTCACAGCTGTACTTTTAAGCTGGTCACTTGGGATCAGATTACTCAGGACAGATGTTAATGCAAGGTCTGAACAAGGCCTATCTATACTAACTAACTTAGGCAATTCACTGTATATTTTATATAATAATTCTGTGTGTGTGGTGGTGGGTGGGGGGGTTCTGTGTTGTACTTGTGGCCTGCTCTCTATCGTCTTTAGAGATCTAATCAGAACGTTTTGTAGAGAATATAAAATCTGGTAAAAATGAGAGATGGAAATCCAAAACACCGCCAAAGGCCTCAGTGTGGCTATCTGACATGATGATGTTTCTAAAAATTGAAAAGATTAAATTCTTCCTCAGAGGGTCGACTAAGAAGTTTTTCAAAACTTGGGACCCCTTACTGACTTATTTTGAAAACCTTACCGTACTCCCTTCTCCATAATCTGCTTTAGCAGTAAAGTACAAATTTTATACTGACAGCTTTCATTTATAGAGCCTCCTTTTTTTTTTTTTTTTTTTTTGTCTGTTTGTTTTCTTTTCTTTCCCTTTCCTCGGCAGTAGGGATGTTGGAGTGGGGGGTGGGGTGGGGGGGTTACAATGTCTTCAAAAGAATGTAATACAGCATTGTGATTTACACTGTATTTAAGACAATAAAAATACAATGTCAAAAAAAAAAAAAAAATGAGAGATGGGGACTTTTAGGCCTTCTTTAAGCTGGAAGCAGGTTGGGATCCCGTCATCAAGAACATTCTACTCAATCATTGGGCCCTTCTGTTTTTATCCCCACCCAGATGGTTCCAAAAACCTTCGTAAAAGCTGAATGCCTACTGACTACACAGTAGCAAGCACAAGAAACATCTGTCATCATGGTGATAGACGTGGGACAGAAGAGATTGTAATAGTGAAGATGCTCTAGAAATAGAAATCTGCATGCCTTCAAATGTCTGCAAGAAGGGCCCTAAACATATTATCTAGAAGTCCTCTTCAAATTCAACGTGAATGTGCCATATATTAAAATGGCCATGTGTGCTCAAACAACACTGACTAGTAACAAGAATCAATAAATAAACATTAGCTGTTCAGTATCCATTCCCTACCCACCATGAGCCCATCATACTAAAACTGCAAGAATGGATGTGCTGTATGTCCAATATATGCATCTTCTTAGTATTTTGCTCCTTCCTCAGAGTCAAAAAATTGAAATAATGTTGAATAAAGAAACACTCTGTTGTCAGACTTTGATACCTTTAAATGTGATCATTTATTTAAGTTCCAGTACCCCACACATCAAAATCAAATTGGAATCGACTGTGATTGATCAATATTACATACTATATGTCTCAGTAATTTGCCACGTTGTGCCAAAACAATACCATATATGCACAAAAATATGAAGTACTACTACATGCACTTTTTAGAACTATTGGTAAATTACCCAAACTTCATGTGCAGATTATTTATATTTAATTGATTTATTATTGCAAAATGTAAAACAGCTGAGGTTAAAGTTAAATGTAAGGTTGAATATCACAATGTGTTGACTATACCAAAGGGAAAACACCACTATCAGTACCTAAAAAGTGACTTATTGTAATGTACGTATACAGTATATCTCAAATGTTTAATGCCTCATCATAAACATGAATTGTCTTTGAACATGTTGCATTCTAACAATAGTTAGGTTAAATGTCGTTCAGGTAGTCTTCTCCATAGTCAATGATTTTTCTCATTACACTCAGTATCAGTGAATCAACGTCAGCGTCTGTCTCAATCTCTGAGTGGTAGTTCTTCACTGGAAAGATGCAGTTCAGTGGAATACCCAGCAACACACTCAGTTGTTCCATCTGAGGTTAAACAAAATGTAATTGAAGAAAAACCTTTTTCCACATTTCTGATATTGCTAAATAAGTGACTTCATTACAAGCTAATGAAAGAAAAACACTTCATACATACCTGTTTCTTCAGCTGCTTGCTCTTGTAGACATTCTTTATGTTTTCATTCACCTCAGGATAAGCTTCATCAATTTTGGTAAGAATGGCAACTTGGGGAATCCCTGAGAGCACAGAGTGGAAACCAAGGCTGACAGTTAATGTTAGTATTTTCATGCTTTCTGAAATAAGAGATTGTGAAACAATTACAGCTCTTTAAAAAACAACATGTTCTCTCACCTAAGTCACTGGCTGCTGCTCTGATATCCCTTATCTTTAGTGTATACTCATTATGCATTATGTTCAGTGTGGTGGCAGGAACAACACAAACCAGAACATGAACCTGGTCATCTAGAGTTGGGGAATGGTTGTAGTCATGATCAGTCTCAGTCAAGGGAGAGCTGGGATTGAACTTGAAACAAATATATACAGAATAGGAAAAGTAATTTTTATATAAAGTTTTTTAATATGTAAGTTGATTACTAACTGGTGCACACTATGCACACTGTACTGAATATTTGATAGGGTCTGTAGTGATTGTACCTTGTAACCTTCTTTCACGTGTCCCATCATGGCCAGTTTGACGTCTTCCACATTAACTCCTCCATTAGCGCCCTTCTCAAGACCCATGGTGTCAGCAAAGACGAAAGGGTAAAAGGTTTCCGGGTGACCTTTCTGGATTTTATGACTTCTGTACTGTTAAAAAGAAAACAACAAAATAGAGTTATTATGACAATAGTTCCACAGTTTGTGAGTTGCTCAGTGATTTAGTTTGTTTGTTATTCTATTGCAATGCACTCCTATACTCCTCTGAACCTTGGAGTTCTGTTAAATCCACCATTATGTTGCACCAACAACAGAATTGCATACAACAGAATAGCTCTGATTTCACCCTATGATGAAATCCACAAGTTGTGTTACCAGTCTGATGACGTCTCATGATGCCAAACTATGTTTCTGCAGGTAGAGTTTGTGTGATTGTAAAGTTAAACAGAAATAATCTATAAATATGTACTGTAAATGGTACAGCTCTCCATCAGTCACATGATTTCTGTTTTTAACTGTTTAACATATACCTTATCCTTATCTAAAAAACACACTGTGAAATACAGTCCAAAATATCCTCCAGAATAAACCAGCCACTCATTTAGCTATTGCTCTTGAACATTTGTTGCTTGTAGAATTGTCCACAGCTTTTGAAAGTGTTACTGCTGCTTTGATCACTACCCCTACACTGAGGTTATAACAGAACCTGCTAGCATTCTTCACCCCAAAAAATAGTAGCCAGCGGAAGTTCGGGATGGCTTCAAGGCTATAAAAATCCTTGCATTGTTGGTATTTACTACTAGATGGGATATTTCTGATATTCCTGCTCAGAAGGAGACAGAAAGATGTTCAATTGACTAATAATGTCACACAGGAAACATTATTTCGATCTCTGGGAAGTGACATTCAAAAACACACCTGCATTTGCCAGGTATTTCCACAGGTGCCACCAAAGAAAATAGATGACTATGCATGAGATTAAAATATTGATGCATCCGTCTTAACTGACCAATGTTCAATGTCGACCAATATAACAAAAAGTTTTTCATACTTTTTTAGTGAAGCTGACGGCAGAGTTTGCTTCCACCAAAGCTCGAGCTGCAATTTTCCCTTTCAGAACGCTGTCCACAGAGTTGATGAAGCTGGACTTTCCAGCAACTGGTGGTCCATGAAGCAGAATCCTGACATGTTGGACTTCTTTATGAGGCTGATAGTCTCTCAGCCACTGAAGATCTTCCTCTTTCTGACTGTTTAATTAGAAGATTAAATTAGGTTGCACTTAAAGCCTAAAAATGTATGTTTCAAATGCTGCACACACTTGTACTTGTGACGCTATCCGTTACTGACAAGCAGACAAATACAAAGTAACACAACTAAAGGTAGTGTCAGAAAATTATTTTCTACAATACCGTAAATTCCGGACTATAAGCCGCTACTTTTGTCACTTGCTTTGGACCCTGCGGCTTATACAACGGCGGATGGATTTTTACAGCTAACGGTCACCAGGGGCGCACTATCATGTCATAGACGATGACACGAGGATTAAGAACTGACTTTTCTGGTATAGTAGACTGGTTATTTTGATACAGTAAACGGCCGTGTTACTGCACCTTTACTGCTGTGTTGGCTGTTTTCGAAAAAGATGCTGGTTATTTTGTTGAGCAGCTGGGTTACTGCACTTTTGCTGCCGTGTTACAGGCAAGCACTTTTAAAAATGAATTAAATTTAGCCATTTAACGTTATTGCCTCGTCAAGCGTTGTAAGCTTTGTTTTTTGTTATACTGCACTACTACGGTACTATGACTGCAGGAAGTGCGCTAGGAGTGCACCGTTGTATTATTTGTGCACTGCACGAATGCTGTTTGTAATGTCAAAGATGTGAAAGTTTGATCGATTGATTTTTTGTTTGTTGGATCGAAAGATTTATGTTTGTCAAATGTAAATAAATGGGACGCTTTGTGTTTCCAAACAGTCATTTCTGTCCCGACAATCCCCTCCGTGGTAGAAGAAACTCTTACGGTAATTAAACATTAAAACACCAGCGGTGTCGGGTGCGGCTTATATATGGAACAATCTGTAGTTTCCCCAAAATTTAGCTGATGCGGCTTATATTCAGGTGCGCCTTATAGTCCGGAAAATACGGTACTTGTTTAAAACAACATACTTAACACTTACCCCCACTGTATTTTCCTCCATTCTGTACTTAACACTGACAAGTATAGATCACATAGTAGAAGTCACATGTCAAGTCAAAAATCCTAAATTGTATTTTATTTGCATCTCAATTCTCTATAATATGTGTATGTAAGTATCTTACAAGGAGAAGGTGCTGGTTCGGGGGGATCTGGTCCCCGTCCGAAGAAAAAGTTTTTAATGGAGCTGTGAACACCAAACACTTTCTTACATATAGTATGAACTATGTATTATGACTATGTATGTATTACCTTAAAGAAAACCAAATGTCAACAGAATGTTTTAAATCCAGTTAATATAAAACATAAAAAACAAGCTCAAATCATTTTCTGGTTTCTCTTGATCCAAAGGAGATGTACACAACATTTAACATTTATGTTAAATGTTAAAATAAGGATTTATAAATTCAAATGAGGGTTTTTAAAAGCAAAATAGACTTAATCCTGAGAATGGATACCATTTCACATCTTCATGACAAATTATACTATCAGATTTAGCTAAACAGATATATATAAATAAAGTCTTACCTCATCTGTGTTGGTTGTGAAAAGGAGTGAAGGTTTATCTAATGCAAAATACACTGATTACTGATTCTGAAATCTGATGTTTAGATCATACGCCAAGTTCCATTTGATCACTTTTAATTAGTATGACACTTCATCATCATGAATATAGATTCCTAAAGTAATGAAGTACATACACAAGCTTAGTATACCTCAGGGTTCCTGGTATTGCCGTGAAGCTGTTGATCTCTGAGGGTGGTGATGTAGACTGGTACAGTGTGTGAGACATACACTATATTACCAAAAGTATTCGCTCACCTGCCTTTACTCATTCTATGAACTGAAGTGCCATCCCATTCCTAACTCATAGAATTCAATATGATGTCGGTCCACCTTTTGCAGCTATTACAGCTTCAACTCTTCTGGGAAGACTGTCCACAAGGTTGAGGAGAGTGTTTATAGGAATTTTTGACCATTCTTCCAAAAGCGCATTGGTGAGGTCACACACTGATGTTGGTCGAGAAGGCCTGGCTCTCAGTCTCCGCTCTAATTCATCCCAAAGGTGTTCTATCGGGTTCAGGTCAGGACTCTGTGCAGGCCAGTCAAGTTCATCCACACCAGACTCTGTCATCCACGTCTTTATGGACCTTGCTTTGTGCACTGGTGCACAGTCATGTTGGAAGAGGAAGGGGCCCGCTCCAAACTGTTCCCACAAGGTTGGGAGCATGGAATTGTCCAAAATGTTTTGGTATCCTGAAGCATTCAATGTTCCTTTCACTGGAACTAAGGGGCCAAGCCCAGCTCCTGAAAAACAACCCCATACCATAATTCCTCCTCCACCAAATTTCACAGTTGGCACAATGCAATCTGAAATGTACCGTTCTCCTGGCAACCTCCAAACCCAGACTCGTCCATCAGATTGCCAGATGGAAAAGCGTGATTCATCACTCCAGAGAACGCGTCTCCACTGCTCTAGAGGCCAGTGGCGGCGTGCTTTACACCATTGCATCCGACGCCTTGCATTGCACTTGGTGATGTGTGGCTTGGCTGCAGCTGCTCGGCCATGGAAACCCATTCCATGAAGCTCTCTGCGTACTGTACTTGGGCTAATCTGAAGGTCACATGAAGTTTGTAGCTCTGTAGCAATTGACTGTGCAGAAAGTCGGCGACCTCTTTGCACTATGCGCTTCAGCATCCGCTGACCCCTCTCCGTCACTTTACGTGGCCTACCACTTCGTGGCTGAGTTGCTGTTTTTCCCAAACGCTTCCATTTTGTTATAATAGAGCTGACAGTTGACTGTGGAATATTTAGGAGCGAGGAAATTTCACGACTGGATTTGTTGCACAAGTGGCATCCTATGACAGTTCCACGCTGGAATTCACTGAGCTCCTGAGAGCGGCCCATTCTTTCACAAATGTCTTGTTTCACAGTCTGCATGCCTGAGTGCTTGAATTTATACACCTGGGGCCAGGCCAAGTGATTAGAACACCTGATTCTGATCATTTGAATGGGTGAGCGAATACTTTTGGTAATATAGTGTAGCAACTGTAAACATGTCATCATACTTTTGGTTTCTTTTTTTGGTCATGTGATTTCAAAGCCCTCTCTGATGGCAGTCTAGTCCTGGTGTATGGAAACTCAAGGTGGGGTTGATTGCATCACACATCTAATAGCTTTTAAATTTTTAGATTAGTTGTACATTTATTTTTCCAGAAAGGAAAAAAATGCAAAATATGTCCCTATTTTCAGGTCTTAATTGTTCAGTGAACAGCCGGGATAGACTCCAGCAGACCCCACGACCCTTCACAGGAAGAAGCGGTTACAGAAGATAAATGTATGAATTGTTCAGTGAATAACTTCACAGAAAGTCCATAAAAAGTCCATAAAACGTGCCATTAAAGCCCAACACAATGTCATATCGCTCAGTCTACGTAAGCACATCTCTTCCTTGCTCCACACAAGGAGGGTTGTCTGGTGAGATACCTCACTCATGGTTCAGAGAACCTTAACCTAAAGTTCTCTTTCAACGTTTGTTTCGGTATCTCACTATGAGATATGGAGACTCGGACTCCTGTATTGCCAGACAAGCTTACCTCAAAGACTGGAAAGTGGCACAGATAGACAGTTAGACCTAAGCTACTGAACCCACGCTCAAAACCATCTGAGACAGTACAGGTGCCGTGACATCCAACTTGCGGAATCTGGTGAAAGTGTGAGGCGTCGGCCGGCTGCCAGCCGCACATATATCTTCCACAGAAACACCATGAAACAATGCCCAAGACCAAGGAGGAGGTTCCAAGCCCATACTCTCATAAGCCATGGCAGTAGCCCACACGATTCAGCAAGACAAACGCTGTGTTGTGAGAGGTTTCCCCATATGTGGTGTGGCCCATGACACAAACAACTGTTCAAACTTCCTGAATCCCGCCATCCTGCTCACAAATATGTGCAATGAGCGCACTGGACAGATCATGTGCAGTCGCTCATGCTCCTGTGTGGGGAATGGAGGGGGATACAAAGCCCACAGCTCAGTCAGTGATTAGATAACGCCGGGTTGAAAACTTTAGGTACAAAGGCAGGTTTAGAAAATTGAAATAATGTTGAATAAAGAAACACTCTGTGGTCAGACTTTGATATCTTTAAATGTGAACATTTATTTACGTTCCAGTACCCCACACATCAAAATCAAAATGGAATTGACTGTGATTGATCAATATTACATACTATATGTCTCAATAATTTGTGCCACAACAATACCATATAGGTGCAAAAATATGACGTACTACTACATGCACTTTTAGAACTATTGCTAAATTGCCAAAACTTCATGTGCAGATTATTTATTATTATTGCAAAATGTAAAACAGCAGAAGTTAAAGTTAAATGTTAAGTGTTGATTATACCAAAGGAAAAACACCACTATCAGTACCTAAAAAATGACTTATTGTAATGTACGTATACAGTATATCTCAAATGTTTAATACCTCATAATAAACAAGAATCATCTTTGAATGTGTTGCATTCTAACAATAGTTTTGGTTAAATGTCATTCGGGAAGTCTTCTCCATATTTGATGATTTTTGTCTTTGCACTCAGTATCAGTGAATCAATGTCAGTGTCTGTCTCAATTTCTGAGTGTTAGTTCTTCACTGAAAAGATGCAGTTCAGTGGAATACCCAGCAACACACTCAGTTGTTCCATCTGTGGAATAACACAATTGTTTTGTGCAACAACATTTATATTCTAAATAGCTTAAATAATTATAGCAAATGTTATGTATGTAGATGCAATATAGTTTTGTGATGATACAGCATATTGATGTTACATTGATGTACAAGCTTTCTAAAAAATAACCATACCTGTTAGCAACTTGGGGAATTTCTGAGAGCAAAGTGGAAACCAAGGCTGACAGTTAATGTTAGTATTTTCATGCTATCTGAAATAAGAGATTGTGAAACAATTACAGCTCTTTAAAAAACTACGTATTCTCTCACCTGCTCTGATCCCTTATCTCTGATGTGGACTCATCATCCATTATGTTCAGCGTGGTGGCAGGAACAACACCAGAACGTGAACCTGGTCATCTAGAGTTGGGGAATGGTCGTAGTTGTGATCAGTTCATCAGGCTGACAGTTACAGTTAGTATTTTACACTTAGACTTAGACAGACTTAGACAGACTTTATTTGTCATTTGGATTTACATCAAAATGAAATTTCAGTGCAACGGCTCAGAGTACAACAGGAATACTGACAGAAACAATATGTACAATTAAAGCTGCAAGCAGCATTGAGGGGGCCAAGCAGACAGTTCGGCAGTCCAGATTTGCCATGTAACTCAATGCAGTTGCATCAGACATATAGCATTAAGCAGTCACAGCAGGTTTCAAGTCAAACAACCCAGGATTGGTTGAGATATAAGGTCACTTCCTGTTTGGCGGCTTTGCCGCTGATTTCGATGGGCTGTTACGGGCGAATGCTTTTGCCAATTGTTCCAGAAAGCAATGCATTGATAAGGCATGGTCTGAAGATGGCCTGTGCCAATTTTGGTGAAGATCAGATGAAATTTGTGACCTGTGAAAATTTTTTGATGTTTTTGATTAAATCCAATATGGCGGCCGAATCAATTACGATGACATCATAAGTTGGCGTGGGTCGGCCTAAGGACGTCTAACAGTATTACCAGACACCATACATTTTAATTCCAAACACATCAACAGCTACAGGCCAAAAGGCATCTTACTTAATTGCAGCGTCCCCTAGAGGTCAAAGGTCGCCAAATTTCTTGAGCGTCCCCCTGATTGGGTCCTGAGTCCATGCACCAAGTTTGGCTTTGATACATGCAAGGGTTGCTGAGATATGAGCTCACTTCCTGTTTGGTGGCTTCGCCGCAAATTTCGATTGGCTGTTACGGGCGAACGGTTTTAGTTCCGAAGACAAAAAGTAATGCATTAATGAAGCATGGTCTGTAGATGATGTGTGTGAAGTTTGGTGTCGATCGGACAAAATGGCGGAAAATCCATCATGGCGGAAATTGACGTCATAGGGTGCGTTGAACTCGGCTTGGTCCAAGGATTTCAACGATACCTTGTTATTAAAAATCGGACATACGGTTCAAAAGTTACATGCACAAATGTACTTCAAATTTTGCCCATTTGGTGGCGCTAGACCGTGCTTAGTGCTTACATGTAACTTAGTCAAAGTAATATTGAGACTGCCCTTAAGCTATGTGCCAAATTTCACAACTTTTTACTATACGGTTCTATGGGCTGCCATAGACTCCCATGGCGGAATAATAATAGGGAAGAAAACGTACAAACACAATGGGTGCCTTTGCAGCTTCGCTGCTTGGCCCCCAAAAATAGAATAAATATACAAATACATTTTTTTGTAAAAAAAAAAAAAAAAAAAAAAAAGAAGATAAATGGAAGATAAATATATGTACACAGTTTAATTACAGGGTAATATTTCATGGCAATATGTTACAGAGGTCCTTAGTGGAGCAGTCCTGTGTAGGTGGGTGTGGGTGAGGATGGGGTAAATATTATAATGAGTTAAGCAGTCTTATGGCATGCAGGAAGAAACTGTTGTTAAACCTGGCTGTTCTGCTCCGTAGGCTGCTGAACCCAGGGGTGGAGCAGCAATTTTAAAAGTGGGGGGGGGGGGTTCTAGGGGTAGCACATGAGCACCGCAACCGCCTTTGGACCCTGTTTCAGTCTCTTTCTATATTTTCTTCATCAGGATATGCAAATAATATTGCATTGCCTGGACTTCCCTTCCTCATCCTACATAAAGAACTCAATGTTAATATTCCTGAATATGGAAGTGTTGAAATATTTTATGTAAACTTGATTTTGATGAGGAAACATTCATTTCTTTTGTTGTTCTTTTATCTGCTTTTTATTATTTCACATTTATTTTGTTGTTCTAATCTGTTTTAACTATTCTTTCATCCTAGCCTTTATCGTACTCTATATTATTGTTTTATTCGTCTTATTAGATAATAAGATTTTAATAGTTTTATTGCATTTCATTGTCTTCATTTCTATTCTTTTCTAGTTTCTGAGAGCAATAACAGGGATGAGTTGATGTAGGGGATATTCTTCATTGAAAAGAAAGTCTTAAGCTCCAACAAATACCTTTAAGTTACGTAAATGAACACCTATATGGCATTAATGCAAGAATATGTACGACTACAAAATTGAATTAGTGCATTTATGGATTGACAGCTTTCTGTTTCCCTCCTGTCTCCTAATTACATGACAACTTGAGTGGAAAAATAAATCAATCTTCTGCTGCCTTTCCTTTTTGGCATTCCTAACAAAAAGAATAATGCTTGCAAAACTTTGCATTAACTTTGTTTGCTACCTGGCTTGCTTAATAGTTTCGTTATTTACAGAGAAAATTCGACATTATTAACTAGTTAAATTACCGTTTCATACCGCTGCTCTGTTTGCTGTCTGCTGCTGCGAGTGATGGTCGGCAGCTCCGTGTTAGCGTTTACTTTGCCGGGCGGCCGGGACTAGTGGGTTTGGTCAAATGACTGTGATTGGCTGGATGGCTGTCAATCAATCTAACTGTCTGGGGGACTGAGGTGCGCTCCATTTCAGTACGCTGGTACACAGCCAGGGCGGGCAAACGGTTTAATACCTTAGGACAAAGTGGGAGGGATGAAATTAGCTTGTTGAAAAAGTGGGGGTGTTGCAACACCCCCATCCCCCACGGGTGTGTGACGCCCATGGCTGAACCTCCTTCCAGAGGCCAGCAGCGAGAACAGTCCATGGTGGGGGTGGGAGGGCTCTGTGGTGATGTTTTGAGCCCTTGTCAGACAGTGTTTCTTTGCAAGTAACTTCCAGTCGGAGGCGCTGTAGGCCCCTGACCAGACAGAGATGCAGCTGGTCAGTATGCCCTCTATAGTACCTCTGTAGAAAGTGGTGAGAATGGGAGCAGGTAGGTGTACTCTCCTCATCTGGCACATAAAGTGCATACGCTGCTAGTCCCTCTTTACAAGGGCTCCATTATGTTTGGACCAGCTCAAAGAGTCCGTTATCTGCACCCCCAGGAACCTCGTGTTGCTGATGATCTCCACTGCTGAGTTTTTGATAGTAAGAGGAGTGTGGCTGGGCTGGTTCCCGAAGTCCACAATGATCCCTTTTGTTTTTGCAACATTCAGGATCAAGTTGTTGGTCTCACACCAGTCCACCAGATGTTTCACCTCCTCACTGTAAGCCTGGTCATTGTTGTTATTGATGAGGCCCACTACTGTCATGTCATCTGCAAACTTCACGATGTGGTTAGTAGTGAACCTAGTGCAACAGTCATGGGTCATCAATGTAAACAGCAGAGGACGCAGCCCTGGAGAGAACTGGTGTTCAGGGAGATGACAATGGAGACATCTTTTCCCACCCACACACACTGAGGTCTGCTGGTGAGGAGTCGCCCCTCTCAAGACCCATGGTGTCAGCGAAGTTTGTGAGTTGCTCAGTGATTTAGTTTGAATATTTTATTTTCTATTGTAGTCCACTCCTATACTCCTCTGAACCCTGGAGTTCTGTTAAATCCTCCATTCTGCTGTCCAGTCAAAGCTTAGAGGGATATAACAGCGATGTAGTCATACACGTCATTTGAGCACAGTAGAGTTGAATGTACAACAGAATAGCTCTGATTTCACCCTGTGATTAAATCCACAAGTTGTGTTACCAGTCTGATGACGTCTCATGATGCCAAACTATGTTTGTACGGGTAGAGTTTGTGTGATTGTAAAGTTAAACAGAAATTATCTATAAATATGTACTGTAATGGTACAGTGCCTTCATACCTATAACCACCTGTTTCAAGTTACTGTGGACCTTTCTTTGTTAAACCAAATGCAGAAAGAGTAAAAGGTGAAAAAAACAAACAAAAAAACAGATGGACCTTCGTCTTGCTGTTTGTTTTGGAGGTGAAACAGATAAATGATTAGATTAACATCTAAAACATTTTTTTTTTTAAATGGCACGCATTCTACCCACATTGTGTTTGCGATCTACAGGTCGATCACGATCAACGTATTGGGCACCCCGGTGTAGACTAAACAGAAGCCTGGGAGTAGTTCAGCCTGTTTCAACCCTCCTGTGTTAACAGTGATGGTGAAAGAACAATTGTGAACTACAGCCTTTTCTGTTTCACAAGTTCTGCTTTCATTTTATAATGGTGCCTTTTATCAGAAAGACGTTGGTTGCCATTGGAACCAGTTATGTGACGCTATTAGCGTATAATAATAATAATAATAATAATAATAATAATAAAATAACTAACTCACTAATACTACATTCCTAGAACTTTAATATTAAGTTTGCCAGACTGTACTCGTATGCTTTCATCAGGGCTGTCAATAGATTCAAATGTTTTATCGCCATCAATCACACGATTTCAATTAATTGCACATATTTTTAACTGTTTAATCCCCAAACAATATTTACTACTAGATGCGATATTTCTGATATCCCTGCTCAACAGTTAGTGACAGATGACCCTTCACCCAACAGAGAAAGAGACAGAAAGATGTTCAGTTGACTGATAATGTCACACAGGCAACATCGTTTCGATCCCTGTGAAGCGACATTCAAAAACAAATCTGCATTTGCCAGTTATTGCCACAGGTACCACCAAAGAAAACAGATGTCTATGAATGAGATTAAAATATGGATGCATCCGTCTTAACTGACCAGTACAACAAATAGTTAGTCATACTTTTTTAGTGAAGTTGTCGGCAGAGTTTGCTTCCACCAAAGCTCGAGCTGCAATTTTGCCTTTTAGAACGCTGTCCACAGAGTTGATGAAGCTGGACTTTCCAGCAGCTGGTGGTCCATGAAGCAGAATCCTGACATGTTGGACTTCTTTATGAGGCTGATAGTCTCTCAGCCACTGAAGAGCTCCCTCTTTCTGACTGTTTAATTAGAAGATTAAATTAGGTTGCACTTAAAGCCTAAAAATGTATGTTTCAAATGCTGCACATACTTGATGTACTTGTGACACTATCTGTTACTGACAAGCAGACAAATACAAAGTAACACAACTAAAGGTAGTGACAGAAAATTATTTTCTACAATGCTTGTTTAAAACAACATACTTAACACTTACTCCCACTGTATTTTCCTCCATTCTGTACTTAACACTAACAAATATAGATCACATAGTAGAAGTCACATGTCAAGTTAAAAATCTTTGTATTTCATTTGCATCTCAATTCTCTATAATCCTTACAAGGAGAAGGTTCTGGTTCGGAGGGATCTGCTCCCTGACGCAGAAAAGGTTTTTTAATCGGCCTGTGAACGCCAAACACTTTCTTACATATAGCATGAACTATGTATTATGATTATGTATGTATTACCTTAAAGAAAACCAAATGTCAACAGAATGTTTTAAATCCAGTTAATATTAAACATACAAAACAAGCTCAAATCATTTTCTGGTTTCTCTTAATCCAAAGGAGATTTACACATTTAACATTTGAGAGGAAATATAAACTTAAAAATTCAAATGTTTATAAAAGCAAAATAGACTTAATCCTGAGAATGGATACCACTTCACTTCTTCATGACAAATTATACTATTAGATTTAGTTAAACAGATATATATATATATATATATATATATATATATAAAGTCTTATCTCATCTGTTTTTGGAAAGGAGTGAAGGTTTACCTAATGCAAAATACATTGAGTAATTATTCTGAAATCTGATGTTTAGACCATACGCCAAGTTCCATTTGATCACTTTTAATTAGTATGACACTTCATCATCATGAATATAGATTCCTAAAGTAATGAAGTACAAACACAAGCTTAGTATACCTCATGGTTCCTGGTATTGCCGTGAAGCCGTTGGTCTCTGAGGGTGGTGATGTAGACTGATGTACAATGATGTGTGAGACATTGCAACTATAAGCATCATATCATCCACCTTTTCCTCACATGATCCAGGTATACAGCACAGTGACCACCAGAGCAACACTGACACCCTCAACAGCAAACCTGGATACAGTGAATATCTAACAGTTCCCGTTATTAACACCAACAGACACAACACCAAACAATCAATTGGGGTGAATTTAAGTAATCTCCGATCCTTCAACAAACACCTCCAGCGGCTAACTCACAAGGCAAAAGAACCTCACTACTGACCCTAAATATGGCACGTTTAAATGTTAGATCCCTTTTAAACAATACTTTTCTTATTAATGACTTAATTTTAGAGTAGATAACTCAATACTGGCTGTATATGTTTAACTGTATGTTTTTAACTGAGACATGGCTTGGCACAGATGGTCCAGCAAGTCTTACTGAAACCTCACCACCAAATTACCACTTTTCATACTCCTCCAGGACGGGTAGAAAAGGAGGAGGTACAGCAACCATCCTCTTAGCATCATTGGGTTTTAAGGACATTACATTTGATTAGTATAGCTCTTTTGAATATAGTTCCATTGTTTTAAGCAGCCCCCCTATACTGTGTATGTGTATTTACAGGACACCCAAACGATGTTCTTCTTTTATCTCAGATTTCTCATTAACATCAACTATGAAGGATTATTATTTTACAGGATTTTAACTTGCTTGTAGATCAAAAGTCAGACTTTTTAGCTCTAGAATTTTTAAATTTACTTAACTGCATGAATTTTATCCAACATGTCACTCAGCCTACTCATAACAAAGGGCATACTTTAGATCTCGTAATAACTTTCAGTCTGACAGCACACGTTACTTCAGTTGCAGATATTGGCATTTCTGATCACTTCTGTGTCTTCCGGAGCGAACTGTTAGGAAACGTTATCTTACTGCTGAAGTGGGTGCCTATTTTATCAAACTTTTAAGTAACATTCCTGCAGACTTTTTAACTTCCTCTTGTAATTTTATTGTAGATAGTTTTAACAGTAAACGAAGATGAGCTCTTGACACAGTGGCCCCATTGAAATTGAAAAAGATCACTCCCAACACAACACCTTCCTGGAGAAATGAAGAAATCAAACAATTAAAGAGAAACGGTCGAATAGCAGAAAAAAGATGGAGAAAGAATAAACTAGTGGTCAATTTTCAAATTTTCCGCAAAAAACAAACCATCTACAATAAGGCAATTAAACAAGAACAGAACAGACAGGCGTACTTCTCAAAACAGACGGAAAATTCCAAAAACACTTTTCCCACAATTGATCATTTAATTGTTTTTCCTGGTTGATGATGAGATACCTAGAATAGTAATTTCCCAATTAAAACCAGCAACCGGCTTTTTAGATTTTTTAAATAAATTTGTAGCTTTTTAGATGAAGATGTTCTTAATATTGTAAACTATTCTCTTCAGATGGTGTTTTCCCCCACTGCTTTTAAGACAGCTATGGTTAAACCCCTTCTGAAGAGAAGCAATTTAGATCCCACACTTCCTAATAACTACAGACCAGTATCCAATCTGCCATTTTTAAGCAATTTTTTTTAGAGAAACTTGTTTTTAATTGTAGTTAAATGATTTTATGAATGGCCACAATATGTGTGAATGATATAATTTGGGATTTCAGACAAACCACAGCACTGAGACGGCATTGGTCAAGGTTTTAAATGACCTCAGATCCAATATGGATATGAGAACTCTATCTGTATTGGTCCTACTTGATCTTACTGCTTCCTTTGACACAGTAGATCACTCAGTTCTTTTAGATTGACTTCACAATCTGATTGGCATATTTGGTACTTTTTTTAATTGGTTTAAATTGTGTCTTAGTGACAGAGAATTTTATGTAACCTTGGAAGAATGTTCATCAAGAAGCTATAAAATGGACTGAGGTGTCCCTCAAGATTCTATTTTAGGTCCAACACTTTTTAATCTCTACATGCTTCGACTTGGTAACCAGGAGGCATGGCATAAATTTCCATAGTTATGCAGATGATACACAGCTTTATATTGCCTTGTCTCCTGATGACTCTGGGCCAATTGATGCCATTTTTAATTGTATTTTAGATATCATGTCGTGGATGGCATCAACCTTTCTACAGCTCAACCAGGACAAAACTGAGGTCCTAATTATTGGTCCTGAAGCCCAGAGAGAGAAACCTAATACAAAACTTCAAACACTGGCATTAAGATCCTGTGAGGAAGTGGAAAACCTTGGTGTTATGATTCAGAGCTTAGTTTTGAGCCACACATAGCTAAAACTGCATTTTATCATCTCAAAAACAGGTGGGATTACTGTTTAAATCACTTTGTGCTGCATCTTCTTTGTATGAAAAGTGCTATACAAATAAAGTCTGACTGATCATAGTTTTGGTTTCTTTTTCGGTCATGTGATTTCAAAGTCTTCTCTGATGGCAGTCTAGTCTGATATTGTATAGAAACTCAGGGCCCCACCCTGATTGGTTGCATGCCTAAAAGCCAGGGAGAAAGCAGTTCAGCCTGTTTTAAACCCTCCCATGTTATTAGTCCTGGAGAATGAAAAAACAATTGTTTTGCACCGTACAGCATTTTTTGTTTTATAATGTCTGCTTTCATTTTATAATGCTGCCAGTTATGTGATGCTATTAGCATATAATAATAATAATAATAATAATAATAATAATAATAACAATGATAATAATAATAAATAGGGTAACTCACTAATACTACATTTCTAGAACTTTAATATTAAGTTTGCCAGACAGTACTTAAAGGAACATTATGTAGGATTGTGGCCAAAACTGGTACTGCAATCACTTTCAAAATACTGTAGAACAGTGTATCCCCTCAGCCTCCCCCCTGACTCGAGGTTGCCAGCTAAGCTGCAGGATCCAGCAGGAACGTAGGCTGCTACAAGGAGCTTCCAATGGCAAGTGACGAGTCCTACACAGTAATTTTTTTTTCCTGTTAATAAAGTTTATGCTTCATGAGAGATGTTTTGCGAAGTAATTATGTATCGCAAAAATTTACTAATGGCGATTAGCCAAATATTTCATAAAGATGTACTGTAATACCACATTTCAGTCGGAACATAGATTGTTTTCATACCCTGCTAGTGGTGCGCTTTTTATGAACGCATTTAGCACGGGCGACCATGGAAAATCCACTGTCTATATGTACGGAAGCACGGGGCTTTTAGCCTATAGCAACAAACATGGTAGAATATAGCATCCAAAAGTCGAGGGTCAATTCCATGCCATTCCGGACTTTGTCACGACGTATTTCGGATTCATAACGAGGTCTTTTAGTTTTAGTAACGTTATACATGTTTTATCCGACACATTCGTAGCTGCAGCTGTGGTAACTAGAGCAGAGCTGCCAACCCGGAAGACGAAACTCTACTGACTTCGTGATTAGTAGATAGCTTGAGGGTGGCGCCTCAGGCCAAAACACAACATGACAACATCAACATCAGTTGAGGGCTGCAACTTTCACTTTTAAATGACACTGTTGTCAGTGATATAAGTATTTGAAATGAACATGATTTCTTCATGTCTAGTGACATATCAAGGCCATTTTATGATTAATTGAAATACATTTCTTACATACTGTTCCTTTAAGTATTTACTCTACAACATATACTTAATCAGGGCTGTCAATAGATTCAAATATTTAATCACCATCAATCACATGATTTCTCTAATTTATTTTACATATTTTTAACTGTTTAACATATACCTTATCCGAGTAGCTTATTCAGTTCAGATGAGTGGTGAAACGTTTTCTTAAAATAACTCTACAAGTCCAGTTGCGTTTTTTAAAAGCCTTTTGAATATACCATGGGTTAGGGGTTAGAACCTTCGCAGACATATACCTTAAGGGGATATTTTTCAGGTTTACAGTATAATATCCTTATCAACATAGGAGTGGCCAAATAGGCTTGCTTTATCCAAATGTACTGTTTGTCATTATTATTGCAACAACAGACTGTGAAATACAGTCCAAAGTATTCACCAGAATAAACCAGCCACTCATTTAGCTATTGCTCTTGAACATTTGTTGCTTGTCACAGCTTTTGAAAGTGTTACTGCTGCTTTGATCTCTACCCCTATGCCAAGTTTATAGCAGAATGCACTAGCATTATTTGCACACTAAAAGAATCAGTGGTGTTAAAATGAATTTGGGTAAACTTCTTATTAATGTTTTTACTTTAACAACCTTCATTTTCATATATTAGGTAGGCTGATAGTTGAGTTGAGAAAGTGCGTGCAGGTCCAACAGGAGTGTCATTTTGGTTTTATTTGTCCATGGCATTATGGACTGTTTGAAACTAATTTCTGTCATCACAGGCAGGAAAAACAATCATTTTATAAGCAGACATTTCCAACCAACCAGCTCTGACACTCAATGTGATGTTTAGTTTTTGAAATTATAAAATAAAAATGCTATTGTGGAACAAACATTGTAAATGGAATTACTCTGAATGAAAGCTGCTGAAATTAAATAAGAAGGAATCCTCAATAAACCACACAAAATACTTAAGTGGCTTTAAAGATTTATTGAAGAAATTTGTTATTTTTGTTGTATTGATTTACAGGATTATTTATACCATGATGTATTTAACTGTGAACATTACAGAGGTCAGTAAAAGAGTAACAAAGTAAGAGGCATAAAAGGGAAACACAAGAAAGACAAAGAGATAACATTATTTCTGATATAATAGTGACTTTAAACATCAGTTAAAACTGTGAGGCTTCAACCAACACACCTAATAATAAAAAAAAAATGTCTTATTTCTAAATCAGAGAACTGAAACACTCCAGAAACTTGAATCTCCAGGAGTAGAAAGTCTAAACATTCTTAACTCTTCCAGTTATACAACAGAGAATTTTACAGTGATTCAGCGTCTCAGTACAGCTGACATTATGTAAGAGATGAGAAAAGACTGATTAACTTGTGCATGACTTGCTGAGATAAATTACACAAAGTCCAGATCACCTTTGGGTTAAATGTCGTTCAGGAAGTCTTCTCCATAGTCAATGATTTTTCTCATTGCACTCAGTATCAGTGAATCAACATCAGCGTCTGTCTCAATTTCTGAGTTGTAGTTCTTCACTGGAAAGATGCAGTTCGGTGGAATACCCAGCAACACACTCAGTTGTTCCATCTGTGGAATAACACAATTGTTTTGTGCAACAACATTTAAATTCTAAATAGCTTAAATAATTATAGCAGATGTTATGTATGTAGATGCAATATAGTTTTGTGATGATATAGCATATCGACGTAACACTGATGTACAAGCTTTCTACAAATAACCACGTGACACATACCTGTTTCTTCAGCTGTTTGCTCTTGTAGACATTCTTTATGTTTTCATTCACCTCAGGATAGGCTTCATCAATTTTGGTAAGAATAGCAACTTGGGGAATCCCTGAGAGCACAAAGTGGAAACCAAGGCTGACAGTTAATGTTAC